>NC_045612.1:128380695-128393195 GCF_009762305.2 Zalophus californianus | reverse complement strand
AACGCCACATTCTGTGTGATGCTATTCAGGTGAAACGTCTAGAAGGGGAAACCCACAGAGAGAGAGCAGATTGGTGGTCACCTGGGGCTGCAGAGAAAGACGGGGAGGGGACTGCATTGTGGGGAAGGGGTCTCCTTGTGGGGAGACGAGCCTCTTCCCAAACCAGATAGGGGTGGTGCTTGCACGATGTTGGGAATGCACTAAATGCCCCCTGAATGGCTTACTTTTAAAGGGTTGATCGTGTGCTGTGTGAATTCTAACTCCATAAAAACAAAGGGCCTGGGGGATCGCGGTGCGGAAAAAGCCTGAAGACATTTCTGTTGAACTTCCCCGTGTCCTCCTGGCTCCCTGCTCACCCCAGCTTCTGAGACTTCCCTCCCTTGGTCTCGGGCGTCCGCACCCCTGGGGTCCTGGCTGGGGTGTCTGGAGCTGGACACCCACGTCTCCTGGCCTGTGGTTGCCGTGGCCAGTCGAACCCGCGGCGGGACCGGACTAAAGAGGAAGGGGTGACAACATCTGCCTTCACTCGTGACATAACACTTTCCCCTCGGGAAGCCAGGGTTTGTGGGTTCAGGGCTCCCAGGGGGCTCCTGTCGTTTTCATTTCCTTCTGTCCCAAGGCCGCAGACAGTTTCTTCCTGGCTCGTGTCCCGGGGCTGGCGGGAAGGCTCGGGCTGAGCCGTCTGTGAGCCCTCAGACCACGTCGGCGGTACTCCTGGGCGTGCCCCACATTCGGTGTTTGCAAACCTGTTCTCCCCGAGCCGTCCTGGAAACACACGCCTCGCAAGTGGGCAAACCGAGGCACGGAGGCCTTCAGGAAGCTGAGCAGCCAGCGAGAGGTATAGCGAGGACCTAGGCGCACGTTTCCCGGCCGCGGGTAGAGACGGCGATGTGTCTGGCGCAACGATTTGTGAGCGGCGCTGGCCGTCCTGTCTGAGACCTGCTCGTGCCCTGAGTCTGGCTGTCCTGTCTCAGCGTCTGCCGTCCCGGCGGGCATTTCTGGGGCCATGCCGTGTGCTGAGGAGCAGAAGGGGGCCGGCCCAAGACCGTGGCCTGCACCCACCTGCCCGTGACCAGCCCTGGGTTTCCGTCAGGCGGGGACAAGTCCTCACTTGAGACCATTGGCCGTGATCCGCCATCAGGTGAGTTCACCCCTGCCTCTTGGCAGGGTGTGAGCCTGGGGCATGGGCACAGCTCAGAACACAAGGACAGAAGAGGCAGAGGGTGTCAGCAGTGTCCCCGTGTCTGGGGAGTCCCCCAGGAGCCCCTCGGCCAAGCCTACCTGCTCCCCGAGGCCCCCCACCGTGTCCCGACTCTGTCTCTGCCAACGCAGCCTCTCAGCCCTCGGACTGGCACAGGTCTGGGGGGTCCCGGCCACGCTGGTCTTCTGTCCCCCCTGACCAGCGAGCACCTAGTCCTGTCTGAGCACCTGTGCGCATCCGCAGGGCACGGTATCGGGACTGCTGGCCCGGGGAGGTGAGGGTCCTCTCCTCCAGGCCACGCCCGGGAGACACAGAGCTCCGTCCTGAGTTTAGACCCGGACACGTGGGGCGCCCTCGCTAAACGCACCCAGAGGGAGCGAACAGCACACGGGCCGCTCCCCGTCCGTGCGCACTGAGGGAACGCACGGGGGAACGGATGAGTGAGAGAAGGAATGAAGGACACAGGATGCACTCCGTAAATGCCGCGTGAGCCCGTGCATGCATGAACGGAAGAAAGGGGCCAGTGTGCATTTTCGCCCAGCGCCCCTTCCTGCACCCTTGGCCCCCTGCTCCAGGTCCTCGGACTCTGCCCGCCATCCCCCTGCTGCAGCGGAGCCTGGAGTCCAGCCCCCTTCTCCCCGTCCCTCTCTGTGCTTCGTGGTCCATCACACAGGACTGTCAATCACATGTGAGTGAGATGTGGCCCAAGCGTGTCCCATCACAGAACCCCATCCCTGCACTCATAGGGACTTTTCCAAGACTTACCCTCCTCTGACCCTGACACGATCCATCACAACCCTCAAGAGGCGCTGGTCCCTTTGGGTTCTGCTCTCCAAAGAGGGGGTCCAGCCTGCCAGGGAACCTCTTTCCTTGCACAGAGGGCAAGCGGACTTCCTCCAGAGACCCTAAACCCTATAGTGATGGGAGGTGGAAGAAGGCAGAGTTGAAATAGGGGATGAGAGAGAGAGAGACAGCGAGAGAGAGAGAGAGAGAGAGAGAGATCAGGAACTGACAACCATTTACACTCCTGGATCCAGCCATGCCTGAAGCTGACCTGAAATGCCTAACTACCCAACTAGACAATTTCCACTTTGACCTAAGAAAGCATGAATCAAGCGTCTATTGTGTGCCACCCCAAGAGTTGTGCCTCATCCATCAGGAGCCGGCCTGCCCTTCGTTGGGGGACAGAATTCTAGAGGGGCCTGATTCCAGCCAGGGAGCCTGCGGAGACCACGCCTCCCGCCTCAGCCAACACACCGTCATTCCATGGTAGCCCCACACGTGCGAGGCACCCAGCCTTCTGCTGCGCCCCTTTCTGGGTATGGGTCTTGGGCCGGTCCCTTCCGTGAGGACCTCAGTTTCCCCATCGGGACAATAGGGTTCAGAAACTCCCTGCACACAACCCCAGGGAAAGGGGCCGGCGTGGCCATCAGCACTCCGTCCATGCTAAGTACGGCGCATAAAAACTGAAAACAACATGCCTCCACCCCCATTAAACCCAGACCGAGAAAAGAAAAGAAAACAGAGAAAAGAAAAAGAAAGCGGGAAAGGCAGGTGTTCAGAGAATTCTGGGAAAACCCACGTTGAAGAAGGCGAGCGTGCATTTTTGGAGAGACGGGGCAGTCACGGCGACTGGGCAGAGGGGCGCTGGGCGTGAGGCTGAGGATGTGTGTGAAAACCCACAAGACGCTGAGCTATTTCCTGGTTCGCGTATCCTGAGATGTGCAAGGACGGGGGTTTCCTTGGAGCCCTGAGGCCTGGCCGGGCAGGCTCTGCGCTCTCCCCGTGCGCCCCATAAACACTTGTTTGGACACTGGGGTGACCAGGGATTATAACAGCACATCCCAAAGCCCAAGCTGCCCACGTACCCCGCAATCAAGCAGCATCTGTAAGGTGGAGAGGTGCATCCCCTCGCCTGGGGTCTGCCCTGCCTCCCTCAGGGTGGGGACACCTCTGCAGGACTCTGTCTTACAGATGCGCCTCCCCACCTCCCGTTTGGTCCCATTGACTTACGGCGACGGTCCTGGGCGAGCTGACCCCGTGGAGCTAGTCTGAGCCGTGTGCGGTGGGGACCCTTATGCTGGTGCACAGGTAGCTCTCCCTTTAGAGAAGGGACCCCGCCCGGGGCGGTCCGTCCCCCACCCGGCAAACTCTACACGGTCCCCAACCCTCCACCCCAGGGGACCCAGCCGCCGGCTGGTAACGGCAACCTGTCATCGGCAGATTTAATTAAACGCACAAAGGTTACGAAAGGCGGAGCCCCGGGGCATGGAAAAGGTTCCTCTTTTTCACAGCGGGCTCCCGGGGAGGTGTGGGGGGGGGCCCCAGGGCGCAGTTGGTCACTGCAGGGGATTTCACAGATTTTTTAATATACATTTTTGAAAAAAATGTTATTAAAAAAAGTTCCACCTGAATATATTCAGGGCGCCTCTTGGGATGGGTAAGTTGATGGTGAGAACAGGGTGTACATTCAAGCGTCGCTTTCTTTGGATACATTTCATATTATTTTATTTTACTTTGGAAATGGATCGCTTACTATTAATGATTGAAAAGCTTACTCCGACTGCTTGTTATTCCCAAGTAAGCACCTGGATGATTGTATATTTTCTGAGGTCTTTTTCCTATCACGGGCTGAAGTGTGTCCCCCGCCCCAAACTCACATGCTGGAACACTGTACCCGCCGGACCTCAGAATGTGGGTGTATTTGCACACAGGGTCTATACAGAGGTAATTAAATCAAAATGAGGTCAATAGGGCGCATCCTGATCCCATAGGACTGGGGTCCCTATAAAAAGAGATGAGGACACAGACACGCAGAGAGGGATGACCACATGAGGACACAGGGAGGACTTGGGATCTTCACGCCCAGGAGAGAGGCCTCAGGAGGAACCAGCCTCAACCCCGCCTGGATCTCAGACTCCCAGCCTCAGCCCTGCCTGGATCTCAGACTCCCAGCCTCAGCCCTGCCTGGATCTCAGACTCCCAGCCTCAGCCCTGCCTGGATCTCACACCCCCAGCCTCAGCCCCGCCTGGATCTCAGACTTGCAGCCTCAGCCCCGCCTGGATCTCACATTCCCAGGTTTGGTCCTACCTGGATCTCAGACTCCCAGCCTCCAAACCCATCTGGATCTCAGACTCCCAGACTCCAGCGCCACCTGGATCTCAGACTTGCAGCCTCAGCCCTGCCTGGATCTCAGACTCTCAGCCTCAGCCCCACTTGGATCTCAGACTCCCAGCGTCCAGCCCACTTGGATCTCAGACTCCCAGCCTCAGCCCTGCCTGGATCTCAGACTCTCAGCCTCCAGGACCGGGATCAATAAATATCTGTCTCTGAATCTGCCCCATGTGGGGTATTTCTGACGGCATCCCTGGGAGGACTATTATGTTCCCTTACCAGGGGGCAGGTTGGGGGCAAGAGGGGGACCGACTGGGGTTTTTAAACGGAGGCATGCTTGGTGAAAAGAATTCCAGGCGTTGCAGAAGCACGTGAAGGATGGCCGGCCGGACAGACAGAAGGACACGTGCTTGCAATCTCGCTTTCTGCGCTCAGAACCCTGAAAACCGTTCCTGGGGCAACTAGGCCTTGCGTCCTGGCTCCGTGTCTTGTTTTGGGGTGGAGTTGTAGTGGTACAGGGTGGGCAGCGCTAATGGGAAGGGATTCCCCAGCTTTGGTTTCAGGGAGCCACCTAAAAGGGTCCCCCACATGGGTCTGCAGCCCCCTAGGTGGGATTCGTCATGATGGCTGATGCTACCCACCCCTCGAGACTTGTTTTCTCCCCGATCTAGCCCTTCCTACGGTCCCCAAACCCTCCTCTTGGAGACCTTCGTCCTCTGCCATTCTGCAGAGGAACAGGCTGGAGGGACGGTCCTTCGCCTCGATCTGTTCAGGGAGCCGCTGCCTGAGGCTCCGTGGACGAATCTAGAGCTTGCATTTCATGCAGCGTGGAGTGAAAGCTTGAGCGCGGCTTCCCTTGAAGGTTTGCCATATGAGCGTTTTAGGAACGAAGCCCCTGGAGACTCCCGCCCCGGGGGAGGGACGGCGGTACTGGCTGTTTACTATTTTAAGACAGCGACATTCCCATTGCAAAACGCAGGGGTGAAATCCAGCTAGGAGAGAGGTAGTGTGTTGGTTTTCCATGTCACACCCGAGCCCCAGCCCAGCAATCTGCAGCAGCGGTGTGCATGCATGTCTGTCCCACACGGGTCTCCCTGGGCTCAAACCCAGGAGTGCACAGGGCGAGTTCCCGGCACGGATGCCCCGGCTGGATCCCTTCCCTGGCCCTTTCCATCTCCTGGAGCCCTGTGTACCTTGGCTCTGCAAAGCCCGCTGAGCACCCTCGAGTCTCCTGCCCGATGTTCACTACTCGGCGGCTCTCTTGCACACCAAAGGACCCATGTTGCGTTGGGCCCACCCACACAGGACAGCCCAGGGTCATCTGCCCACCTCCGTCCAGGTCCACCGATGGCCAGCCTTCATGCCATCGGCAAACCCCAATGCCCTGTTTGCAAAGCCCCAGGACCTATGCACAGGTTCTGGGGGTTAAGATGTGGACATATTTGGGGGTGGGGGCGTCGTTCTGTCTTCCACAGGCGGGGGCCATGCAGAATTCATTTCTAGATTCCCACTGCTAAGTTGGATACTTGTCTGTAATGGTTGATAGTGAGTGTGTGGGTGGAGGGGTGTGTGCACAGCAGAGGAGAGAGGGTGCAGGGCTGGGGATCAGGCATGTCTCCCTCCCGGGTCTCCCTCACTGTGAGAGGCCACAGTGAGGACAATGAGGGGAAAACAGCCAGGTAGGGCCCGGGGGAACAAAAGGGGGGAGCAGAGCTCTTGCAGACAGTGAGGGTCTTGGGGTCATAGAGGGGAGCAGGAAGGAGACAGAGCTTAGGAACGTTTGGGGCGAGTGGGGGAGAGCTGGCCACTGTTTCCCTACAGCCTGGAGTTGAGGTCCGGCCTGCTTGCATTCCCTACAGTTTGTAGGACCAGAGACGGGGTGTATGGTCCTGTACAAACAGGCCCGGCACAGCCCGGGTGGGGTGGGCCAGAGGTTCACCTGGAGCTTTCTCAGACCCTGCAGAATTTCTGCATCGGCTCATCCTCCGTAGACACTTGGCCTGTTCTCACGTCTCGGCTGCTGGTCCTAATGCAGCTTGAACACGGGGGTGCCGATATGCCTTCGAGGTCTTGACCTCCATTCTTTCGGGGGTATCCCCAGAACTGGGAGTTTGCCGGATCATACAGTAGCTCTGTTTTCAGTCACTTGAGCAGGTGATAAACAGAAATTGGTCCACGCACACGGTGCAACGTGACGCAGCCTCGAAGACAGAGGACGTTCGGCACCTGCTGTGTGATGTGGGTGGACCTTGATGACATGAGCCAGACATGAAAGGACAAATCCTGCGTGGTTCCACGAACACGGGGTCCCTAGAGCCATCA
The DNA here is from genome assembly GCF_009762305.2 of Zalophus californianus. NCBI lineage: Eukaryota > Metazoa > Chordata > Mammalia > Carnivora > Otariidae > Zalophus > Zalophus californianus. Next base: position 128,386,557 of record NC_045612.1, on the reverse strand, counting down.
GATGGGCAGGTGCTGCGTGCCAGGGGCTGGGGAGATCCTCATTCCCCAGCGTGAGTGTCTAATGAGGACAGACTTACAGTTTTGCAGGATGAAAAAGTCCTCTAGGGGCGCCTGGGTGGCTCAGTCGTTAAGCATCTGCCTTCGGCTCAGGTCATGATCCTGGGGTCCTGGGATCGAGTCCCGTCTCGGGTTCCCCGCTCACCGGGGAGTCTCCTTCTCCCTCTCCCTCTGCCCCTCGCCCCCCTGTCGTGCTCTCTCTCTGTGTCCCCCAAATAAATAATCTTTAAGAAAATTTAAAAAAAAGGAAAAAGTCCTCGAGACTCAGTGTGCAGCATCGAGCTCATAGACAGCAGGACGCTATTGTGTGTGTAGAGATTTGCTGAGAAGGTAGATCTCATATGAAGCCTTCTTACCACAAAAAGAAAAAAAAAAAGAATAAACTGAGATAAAATAAGTTAAGGTAAAAGTAGCGTAACAAAGCAAAGGTATCTCCCCCTGGGGGTGAGTGGACAGGGGGTCACTGCCGTGACGCCTTGGGGTTGCTGTGGACAGTCTCATAACAGGACGCTGCCCACACAGATGTGGGTCTTCTGTGCTCGGCAGGGTGGACGGGAATCCTGGGTTGGCCGGTGTCCTCATGTAAACACGCTGGTGCTTGCAAGTACCAGACGCAGGCGGGAGGGAGAGAACCTAAATGCGATGGGTGCTTCTTTTTCTTAGGGTTAGGAGCAGCTTGGAGTCCCCAGATCAAAGCAGGGTGCAAGGGGTCAGCTGAGGCTACGGTCACGTTAGCAGCTGTCATTCCAGCCCTGGCCTCCTGGAGCACCATCAGCCGCCTTGCTCCCCACGCCCAGAGTTGGGTCCTTCGGGTGGCAGGCGTGGGCTCTCGGCTGTGGCCAGCAACTGGCCCACTTGGTGGGGACCCAGGGGCTTCCCGGGAGGAGGGATTTTCAGGGCTAAGCAGGGAGAATTCCCAGCAGCGGAGCTGGGCTAGCCACCCCTCTGAGAGGGATGTTCAAGACGGACCCATACACATGCACCAGGAGGGAAGTGATCCCCGTCGGCAGCCCTGGGCACGGTTCCAGGCCGCCGTCCAGTGCGGTGGCGGTGAGGTAAAAATCTCGGTTCTGTCCTACGGGAGGTGGGGATTTTCAACCCTGACTTTTTCGCTGGCCACGGGGCTGTGCAGGGCCCGGACATGGCTGAGGGTGTGTGGCCTGGGGCTGGCTGGCTGAGTTTCGGGGGATCACCTCTGCTCACACACCTTGTGAGGAGGGGCGGGGGTTGCACGGTGATTCCCGGGACGAGACTGCAGGGGCCGCAGATGTCAGACCCGGGAAGACATTGGCAGCGTCCCTGGGAGGGAGCTTTCAGACCTTCGCCCGTCTCCATGTCTCTGTTTGGCTTTCACTTCTATATTTGGACGTCGAGCTATTTCTAGGCTGGCTGTGGGTGGAACGGGGTCCCCAAGGGCAGACTGCAAAGACAGTGGGTTTATTGATTCTTACTCTCGGCTGCTCTCAGCTCAGCCCCCCACTGCTAACATGGCGTTGGGGTTGCTGATGACTGGCCAGGGACTGGCCCCACCTCCTGCCGCTTCCTCTTTCTGCTCACCTTCAGGGGCAGAAAGTTTCCCCCACACACGCCCTGCTGGAGGGCTCTGTGCCTGCAAACCCCAATTCGTGGCCTGTAATACTGTGGGGGGGTGGTGGAAAACTGACCCCAAAAGGATATGTCCACATCCTGACCCCTGGAGCCTGTGAATGGGGCTTTATTGGGGAATTGGGTCTTTGCAGATGTGATGAAGTGAAGGATCTGAGATGAGCTCATCCTGGAGGACGGTGGCCCTAAATCCAAGGGCAGATGTCCTTATAAGGGACAGAGGAGGAGACACGGACACAGAGGAGAAGCCACGTGAGGACGGAGGCAGAGAAGGGAGGGACGTGGCCATGAGACCAAGGATGCCCGGAGCCCCAGGAGCTGGAAGAGGAGGAAGTGCCCTCCCCTGGAGCCTCTGGAGGGAGCACGACACTGCCCCACCTGGATCTCAGAGGCCCTGCCCCGCCTGGATCTCTGACTTCTGGCCTAGAATTGGGAGAGCAAGAATTTCTGTTGTTTAAGTCACGCATGTGAAGTCCTTTGTTATGCCTGGCCCAGGAAATTAGCCCAGATGGCTTTCTCTGTGCAGTCTTCAACAACTGGGCCATTAGCAGCGAACACCGTTAAGTTTTAAGAGATGCAAACCGTTCTGCACACAGCGTGTATTTAAAAATGCAAACACTGGGCGAGCGTTTTGAAGGCGTCTCCAGCGGTATCAGCTTTATATACTGTACCATGCGTTTAACCAACCCATGAAGGAACTCTTTTTAAAGATTGGGCAATCTCACTTTTTTTTTTTCCCCTCTCCTCAAACTGCCATTTTGTTATCTGTGCTTTTGCAGATTCTGAGCCTGGTGTCTTAGAGACGTGCTCGAAACTCTTTGGGCTATGATCCCATCCAAGTCACGAAAACAAAAATAGGTGCACGTACTGAGATGCACACATGTGTTTCACTTCCTGTCCGTCGAACCCTCTGTGCTAAAAGGCTTCCTCTGACTCAGTGGCCACTGTGGTCAAATATATGCAAGGAACATAAATATGTCACACGCTTTGATACACAATTATTAAACCTAAAAGTAAAAAAAAAAAAAAAAAATGTATGGGACATGACTTCCAGAAAGAGGTGAACTGTGGTCAAGGTTTTCCCACACGTCGAATAAAAGGGAACGTTCGTGCAGCAGAAGATGCATCTACCATCTCATTTTCGCTTTCAGTAGGCACTGAATTCACCACACATCTTACGAGGTCCCCCGGGAGGAGGACTCAGTGTCCCTGTAGCAGATAGGCACGGATTTGTTCCAATAAGGGCTTGCTAAGTCGCGGGGTAGCAGGTTTGGAGGAAATTGTGCAACAGTTTCATCGGTGGGATTCCTGCCCATGAATCTTGAAACTAGTGGTAAATGATCACGCCACATTGAGAAGTCTCAGTGTGTCCAACGGGAGCTCTATCTTCTTTAGGGGCGTGGAGGAGGGAAGCGTGATAAACTGGAAATACCCGTATTTCCACTGCTCCAGTAAATTCAGAGCTCCCTTGCATGGGCCCCATGCACCTGCTTTGTGAGTGAATCACTTCCCCGGCTGTCCACACAGGTGCCTCTGGGTGGGTGACACAGGACCCTTCAGGGTTGGGATACCTGGGGTTGAAAATTAAGAAGGTGGGCATCTCCTTTGGGGCCACTGGGGACATGCGTCAGAGTAGGATTTATCCTGCAGGAGGGCTTGCTTTCTCTTGTTCACCCAGAATTCTAGAACTTTCTTGAGCTTGCATTTGAGCTGAATGTTGATTGGAAAAGAAACAACGTTATTTCCGTTGTCACGAGTTGATTGTTTTAAAACTAAGTGTGTGCGGGGGACCTCCCTCCTCCCCTCCACCCCACCCCGGGTGGTCTCTGGTGCCCTGGGCATCTCAGTTTGAAGACTCCCTGCTGCGCTTAATCTTCACACAAGGAGAGGAGGCGGTGTCAACTGGGACTTGGGGGAGGGGGCAGCGTGCAAAAGGACTAGTCCGTGAGACCGCTTTTGATTTGTTGGTGACTGTAAATGAGCGTGGAAATGTTAAACAGCTTTGTGAGGGAGCCGAGGGGCAAGCATCTTACAGGGAATGTGCCCGCCTTCAAGCCCCCGACACAAAGCCCCCATAGACGGTGGGAGCAAAAAGTTACCGTTCCGCAATTGCCGCCAAGTAGCTTCCCTACTTACAACAAACCTGGATGCCTTGAAGTCATTATCCTCCTAAGCATGGTGAAGAAAACACAAATACATTAAACACTTAATAAATTCATCAAGAAAATTAACCGTTGGGCTTGGATCTCATCAATGCTGCAAGAGTTGTTTGTTTTTTTCTTTCGCTTCCTTGTTGAGATGGGTACGGACAGGGGGCAGATAACGTCCCAGCGATGCTCTTAGTGGTAAATGTACGTTACATTCGGAGGGTGTTTACACGAAGCGAGGTGTCACTTGCTTTGGAGCACTTGATTGTAAATTGTGGGCGTTTACCGGGCATTTCCTAGCAGCCAGCCTTGAACAGGTGCATCGTATTCAACACTTAAAACAATCCTATGATGCAGATGCTAGTCTTACCTAAACTCTGGATCCCACAGGCATAAGGACCAGCTCTGCACATTTTTTCTTCCCCCCCCCAACCCCGACCCCCAAACATTTTTCCCCCCCTGTTCTACTGATCTCTTCATCACCTCCTTCCTTCTACCTTATTTTGGTTGGAGCCAACTCTTTTTAGGTACTTAAGATGGAACCCCGGGTCGTGGGCATTCGGTTTTTCTTCTTGTCTAATGAATGGATTCGAGGCTATTAATTTGCCTGTTTTCACCACTTTGGTTCCATCTTACGTGTTTTGATGCGTTGTCTTAATTATCGTTTGTGTGAGCTTCCTACTGTAACAAAGCACCGTAAGCTTTAGACAACAGAGGTCTGCTTTCTTACTGCCGTAGTGGCCAGAAGCCCAAAATCTGTTTCCCCAGCTAAAAGTCCAAGTATCGGCAGAGTTGGCTCCTTGTGGTGGCTCTCAGGGAAAATCCGTTTCCTTGTCTTTTCCAGATTCGGGAAGTACCTACATTATTCTGCCTACCCACATGGGGATTAGACCTGGGCATCCGTGAGGGTGTGGCATCTCTGGGGCCAGGTCTGCCGGAGACATCATTCATTCAAAATCTTTTCTCTCTTCATCGCAATCTTTGGCCCGTGGGTTATTTGGAAGGGTCCAGTAGGGGATGAATCTCTGGTCAGCTGTTCGTTATTTGTTTCCAGCTCAATTCTCTCGAGGGCAGAGAGCAGTATGGGGAATGCGTTCAATCCTTCGAAACGTGTGAGGCTTGCTGCAGACCCAGCAGATGTTCTGTTTGGTGACCATGCGGAGCTGATCCTTACGCCCGTGGGGTCTGGAGTTGAGATAAAGAAATCTGGGGTGGCCCGAGGCCAAGGCCTGCCCATATGTTCTTTCTCATGGCCTCTGACCCATGGGGTACCCCCTTAGGTAGTTGATGGGAGAGAGAACGCCATGGAGCAGTGCATGTCCATCCATCTGTTCCAGACGAGGCTCCAGCTGGAGGTGGTCTTGGATATGAAGGGTCCCTCCTGAAAGCCATCCACAGACCACACTTGGTTCAGAGGCCAGCGAGGGTTGCAGTGGAGACAAGCCATCCTCGACCAGGCGATGGTGGTTCTCTCCTCTGTGGGATTTTTTCTCCATTTCTGAGAAATAGCAGGTTAGGGCAGGAAGCCCAGAAGCAAACCGCAGTGGTTGGAGTCCTAACTGTGTGGGAAATTGTCCCAACTGTTGACTGTATGAGTTTCCTACGGTTGCTATAAAAAATATAGTCTGCAATTTTTTTCTCACGGAAAAAAACATACAGACATTTGTGTCTCCCAGTCCTGGAGGCTGGGAGTCTGAGATCCAGGCGGGCTGAGGCTGGGAGTCTGAGATCCAGGCGGGGCTGAGGCTGGTTCCTCTGAGGCCTCTCTCCTTGGTGTGCAGACCCTGTCTTCTCCCTGTGTCCTGACATGGTTGTCCTTCCGGTGTTTGTCTGTGTCCAAATTTCTCCCTTTTAAGGACACCATCGTATTGGAGTAGGGACCCACCCTACTCCATGTGACTTCGTCTTGCCGAATTACATCTGCAAAAACCCTATTTCCAGTTGAGGCCATATTCTGAGGTCTCGGGTGAGGACCGTGACAGCTGGATTTTGTAAGGATGGAATTCAGCCCATAATAATGCAGGCCCGTATCTACTGGGCAACCTTTTGCATT
>NC_045612.1:128360695-128375695 GCF_009762305.2 Zalophus californianus | reverse complement strand
TACTTCTCCAACCGGCACTGATAATCTGCTTTTTGTCACTGTACGTTTGCCAGATTTGCTGCGCACAGAAATGTTCTGCACATTTCCTATAAATAAAAGCACACACGATGTGACTGTGTGTGTCTGCTTCTCTCCCTAAGCATCATGTCCTCAAGGTCCATGTGTCATGTGGCCACTGTGTTTAAACAGGGACCTGTCGTGGGTCGTGCCATCCAGGTGTATGAGGTGTTACATGGTAGGTGGTACCCCAGCATGTTGTGGGCTACTGCACACGCTCACTATTAGAAGAAGAGAAGAGGTCACGGGACAAGGGAATGGGGTGGAGTCCCTGGCGTGCTGCTAGGTGAGTGCAGAGAAGGTGGTCTGGGGTGTTCGGTTCATACCTGGTGGAAAGGTAGGCATGGCATTGTGAGGCTGGGACTGGGTTGTGCTTGGAGGGTGTGAAGCTAGACATTCAGGGCAGCGGGGAACGTCCAAGGAGAAGGTCTGAGCCTGCCATGCAGATGTCACGCATCACGTGGAGGCACCGGGCAAGGGCTCAGGAGCCACCCAGCCTGTGCCTTCTGAGTGCCCTACGGGAAGTCCCAGGTGCCTGACTTGGGGTTGATGTCCCTCCTCGTGGAGTCTGAGGACAAGTATGAGGCACTATGGGAGTCGTCTGATGGGCTGAGCAAGATGGAAACTCTTTTCAGTAGGAAAGAGGATCTAAGGGTAATTCTTGTGTTGGGCTGGGGCACAGGTCAAACGCTCTGAGTGGGGTCATTGTGCCCGAGCACACGGGACCCGTTAATGTGCTTAGGCAGAGTGCACTCAGCCGGTCCTTGCGACCCCAGTAGGATCCCGGAATGCAGATCACAGGGCCATGATCTTTGCCATGTATCTCCAATGAGTTCTGCTCCCCAAAAGCCTGCATTCCTAAAAATTTCTCTGGTCCCTTCATAACCTCTCTGGTCGCCCATCCCCTCTCCACTATGATCTGTTTTCACGAGCGGTGATGTGCGCAGAGCCTGGCATCCGTACAGAGCACCAGCATGGAACCAGTGGTGAGGAAGGTCACCGCGGTGCTGGCATAAGCTGGAAATCAAAGGCACAGCGGGAGGATGCTCTGCACACGGGGGACTGCCCACACCGGGTTGTGCCCGGCCCCACGGGCAGAAACTCTGCCTGTCTGCTGTTTGCATGCCTGTTTACAAGTGGCGATGGCCGTGTTTATTTAGGAGGGAGTCGTGCTCGGGGAAGGAAACAGGCCAGCCGTAGCTCGGGACGGGCATCTTGTGGTGGGGCTCTCAGGAACGCCCCTTCAACAGCTTCCTGTGAGTGTGACTCAGAAGCTGTGGCACCCAGCGCACTGGCAATGTGTCCCGCAGAGTGTTTATAGCCCGGGGTGAGGAAGTAAGAGCACGGGCATCGGACAACGGTTTGCTTCCGCTCTCTCTGCTTTACACTGAGATACAATTCACCATTTTAAAGTGAACGCTGCAGTGGCTTTGGGCGCATTCACCACGGTGTGTGACTAACGCCTGCGTGTAGCTCCAGAGCATCTCCAACATCCCTGCCACCCGTTGTGGTCATTGGTTACGGCTGCCCTAAGAAACAGATCTGGAGGGATTGATGGGCAACGTCTCTCTTTTCTTGCTTTATTGATCCATGCGTACAGCGCCCTCCATCCATCTATTCCTCCATGCATCCATTCATCCTGCATCCATCCGTCCTTCCATTTATCCATGAATTCACCCAACAACCCATCTATCTCTTCCTTCATCCACCTATCCATCCATCCATCCATCCATCCATCCATCCAAACATCCATCCATCATAACCATCTATCATCTATCTATCTATCCATCCTTCCATTTATTCATCCATTCACCCAATAAACCCATCCTTCCCTCCAGCCATCCACAAATTATCCATCCACGTATTCACCCACCATGCATCCATCCTTTCATCCATTCATTATTCCATCCATCCATCCATCCATCCTTCCACCCGCTCACTCACCCATTCATCCATCTATCTACCATCCATCCATCCATCCATCCATCCATCCATCCATCCATCCATCTATCTACTCATCTGTACCAACTATCTATCTATCTATCATCTATCTACATATCTATCCATCCATCCATCCAACCTTCCATTCATCCATTCACCCAATAAACCCATCCTTCCATCCACCCACCCACGATGTATCCATCCACCTATTCACCCACCATGCATACATCATCCATCCATCCATCCATCCATGCATCTAACCATCCATTCACCCACGCATTCATTCATCTATCATCCATCTATCCATCTACCCATGTATCCATCCCTTTATCCAACCATCCTTCCACCCATCCATCCATCCATCCATCCATCCATCCACTGACGCATCCATCAATTACTAAACTCATGGTGATTTCTTCTGGTGTCATCCACAAGGTCACAGCATATGCACTTACCCTACCCATTCAGTGCCTATGGCCATGACTGCGGGGTTCTCTCCCATCCCATCTCACATGTATGCCTGCCGGTCTGTCCCTGTCATGAGTGAAGGGGTGGCCTTGCTCCAACCCCTCCCCCCGCAACACATATGGAGACTCAATGCCTCCAACTGCAGGGTACTTGGAGGAGACTGCACATCCTGGTGGATGGGACACACCCAAGGCCGTGAGTGACCAGGCTGGCCAGCAGCCAGGCCTCCTAATCCACACACTTTCTCCATTCACTTTGTGGCACAGAATATTACAAAAGTTTTCCTATTGTTCCTGCTTTATTAGTAAAAATGCCACTTGTTCAAGCCAGGTTTTTTCCTTGGTCGGATCATCTTGTGCCACAGGATAGCACACACACACACCACAGGGACTTTCCTGTGGGAACAGTGCAGAGTAAACCCTGGCTCATTTCTCCCCGGGCGTGGCCTGCTTCTGCTTATTCTGTACATGAGCTCTGTGCCCTATCACCTCTGTGCCCTATCACCACATGAGTTCATCCCAGAAACAAAAGCACGCAGCAGAACATTAAGAAGTGGGAAAAGTGTCCCAGAGCACCCTGGCCCAGCCCACTTCTCTCCCTGAGACCCAGAGAATGTGACATGGTCCTGCTCCCAGCCCTCTGGCTGTGTTGTCCCTTGCTCCTTCTCATCCTCTACCTCAGCAGCTCTGGATTGGGGGTGATTCTGCCCCATAGAAGACACTTGGTGATGGCTGGGAATAGTTTGGGGTATCATAGCTTTTGTGGGGATGCTCCTGACATCTGGTGAGTGGAGACCAGAGGCACTGCTCAGCACCCTACTGTGCCCAGGATGCCCCACATCAGAGGGGGGATCCAGCCACCATCCATGATCTATATATCCATCTGTCCAACCATATCTACCTGTTATCTATCTATCTATCTATCATCTATCACAGTGGTTTGTGACCAGCCATGACTTTGCCCCTCCCGCCAGGGGATATTTCCGGACACTCCAGCTTTGGGGGGAGGAAATGGTACTGGCATCTGGCAGGTGCAGACCGGGGATGCCACCCAGTGCCATACAGCGCCCGACAGAATAAGCCAGCCCAAATCCCACCTGTGCCATATCAGAGAGACCGCGCCCTCACCCTGTGTATCTGACACTTGGTTCTGTCCAAGACACACCCCCTTGCCCCTGTCTTCCCACAGCCCCTCTCTCTGTCAGGGGTCCGCCCGTAAACAATATCGAGGTCACCCAGGGTCCCTGCAGTCAGCCCAGCACCCGTTCCTGAGCCTCTCTGGGGGTCCGGCCAGCGCCAGCGGCTGCACAAAGAGCACCACCTTCAGCAGACAGCATGGTCCTGCGTTGGTCCATGCCTCCCTGCCTCTCAGCCACTGGCAGTCACAGGGGACGGCCTCCCCTGTGGTCCAGCCTCTGTCATCTGCTAGCAAGCCACAGATTCCACCTGTGTGGCGTTGTCTCCTCGGGCCCACCCGGCTCTCAGCCCGGCGCTCAGAACGGGACCCCCAACCCGGTCTCTTTGTAAAGCTCAGCTCCACAATTCTCAGCAGTGCCGGAAGCTTCCGTGGCTTTTCTGGGCTGGGTGCTAACATGTCACTCTCCTCCTGGGGTCGTCCCCAGCCACACCCAGAACACACAGAGCCCATCCCTGCCCCTGCTCCCATTCCCAACATCTTTGGTGCCACATTGATCTGGCAAGCCCCACTTCTGCCAGGAAGCCCTCCCCGATTTCTTCCCACCCCGAATCCTTGCAACCTGCAGCCCAGGTCTGCAGCTCAATATTTTGAGTCCCCCCCTCCCCCGGCTCCCGGAAACACTCAGCACTGAGCCCGGTACATGATGACGTTTTCAATGCCTGGATCAGTGGGACGGCAGGCTAGCGGTCGGGCAGTGGGGTAAGCGGAGGGGCTCTGGAGGCAGAACGCCTGGGTCTGCTGTGCTTGGGTGCCCTCCTTGGCCTCTTCCGGCCTCGGTTTCCGCATGTGGAGCAGGGCAATAATGGGGACGCCGTCCTCCCCCACCCCGCAGATCCCGGCTTGGCTCAGGAGCACACACAGTTGCGGGATCCGTTCACGGCTCCACAGAGAAGGCGCACCCCGCGTCCGTCCGTGCGGCTGGCGAGCGTACGGACACACACGGCTGGGGGCAGCCCAGCGCTGTCCCTGGGGACGTCCCTGTAGCTGCTCCCTGAGCTTGGACACAGGGTCACGATTCCCTGTGGTGTTGCTGGCCCTGGGGAGAAGACGAGAGGGGCCGTGACAGGTGTGGGTCCCCTCCCGGGGGCCCCGTCCTCAGTGGGGGAAGCAGAGCGAGGTGGCAGGTGCACGTTGGGTCCTCGTATCCTGCCCGCCTACCCCATTGCCTCCAGGGACATGAAGGGGGATGTGAAAGGGAGGGTCCCAGTGTGGTGCCTTGCCCGCCGGTGGTGACAGCAAGGAGGGGATGCAGACGGAGGGGCTGGACCCGGAGCAACACCCCCAGGAGGGGGGTTGGTGGAAGGGCTCGTCTGCCCGGTCACGGGGCATCTCCAGGCGGGCGGTGGTCGTCAGCGTTTACCGCTGTGCGTCGCTACCCTGTCACCAACCATCCCTTTCTCCCTGTCCACCTGTCCTGAACATGGCAACACAGGGTGTGCTTGGGTCGGGGGTCCCACCTGAGCCTCGCACAGGGTCCAGCGGCCCTGCCCGCCTCCCTGGGGTGTGGCTGAGCGGGGATATTTCCCACGGCAAGCGGACCCACATACGTTTCTCCAAGCACCATCCGGAGGCTCCTCCGGGGACCTGGGTCCCATCTGCCTCCCCAGACCTGATCACCAGGATTTGGGGGCCGCCTTCCCACGGACACACCCCCCTCCCTGCCCCGACGCTGGCACCGGCCGTGCCCCGACGCCCTGCCTTTCCTCCAGCACGGAAACATCCGAGAACGTCCGGCCCCGCGGGCACCATTCCCACCACAGCCACGGGCTTCTTCCTGGGGCGGTGCTCATTCCCAGCCCCCGGCGCGAGGGCCCCGCCCGTGACCATCCGCACGGCACCGACAGGACAAGGGCCCCGAGAAACGGTCTTCGGTTTGGGCGGAGGAGCACGTGGCCTGGGGTTCCGCCTCCTCGCGACCCAGTGTGACTGACCCCTAGTGAAGGCCAACCGGCGCTCCAGCCGCGAGCCCCCTTCTCCCCAGACGCTGCTGGGGGGCAGCTTGGCACAGGCTCACATGCCCCATGGTTTTACAGGATCCGGCACCCTGAGCTCGTCTGGGGGGTCTCAGGGCCTCCCTGTCCCCCCGTTCAAGGACCCCTGCATTGGCTGCCCCTGTGGCGGCCCCAACCGCCCGCCCAATGCGGGGCTCTGCTCGGCTGGCACAGGTGCCTTGTACCGGATGAGTGTTTGCAGGAAGGTTTCCCGGCTAGGCGGCTCTGCACACTCTCTCTGGGGGTTTGCTGGGCTGGCTGTGCACCACCGCCTTTCGCCCACGTCGGCACCGCTGAGACCCTGTCCCCGCCGGACCTCCGGGATTCCCAACAATATGCAGGGATGCAGGGCAGGGCAGAGCGCTCACCTGAAGTCTCAGACGGCCGCCCACTGTGGTGCCTCAGCGTCTGGTGTGGGGAAGCCCGCAGTCCTCATTTTGCAAAAGCCGGCCTGGCCGACAGAGGTGCCCTGAGTGATCCGTGGCCGTCCTGTCCTGCCCCGGCAGGTCTCACGGGGGCATGGCCGTTGCAAAATGCAAATTCGCTGGGGTCGACCTCTGAGCCGGCAGCCACAGTTGGGAGGCAGGGTGGGTAGAGAGGAAACTCGTGTTGAAATTTCCTGTGTAAGTAACCGTCTGCCCGCTTGCTGGCTCTGTCGAGGGCCGAGCCCATGGGGCCCCCCACCTCCTGTGAGGCTCACCCGCCGCCCTGCCTGAGGCGGGGTGCCCGCCTCACAGCCTCGACCTCACGGCTGCTTTCGATAGGCCACGGGGAGACCCTGCCACCCGGCGAGTGTTGCCCGCAGGACGCAATCCGCTGCGCGCGGGCGGGGAACGAGGGCGATCCTCCTGACTTAGAGACGGAGAAGCAAGCGTGCCCTCCCACCCAGACAGAGCGAATTCCTGTTTTGTTTTTTTTTTTATTTAAAAAAAAGTGAGAAAAAACTGCTAGCAGAACATATTTCCTTTTGCGGTCTTAAAGCTGTGTGCACTGCGACATCTTTTGGTGTGTGGTCAGAACGGCCCGGCTGCGGGGCAGGGATGGCCACGCCTGCCTTTGGGGGGCTCCCGGCTCACTCCCTGCACGTCCCACGGTGGGGGGGGGGGCGGTCGGCGTCCACAGAGGCGGGGAGCGGCGGGGAGCTGGAGGGCAGAGGCAGACGTTTCCGCAACGCAACGGGGCGAATTCACCCCGGGAATTCGGGGGGCGGGAGAGATGCGGAAGCTGCCGGAAAGACATACCAGGGAATCGAGCTCTGAGCTCCCGCACCTGTGTCTTGTGGACGGTGAGTCACTTCTGGGGACCTGGTGATGGTGTCACGGGGCCACTCTTCCACGGGGAAGTGCAGGGTTACCATTGATGTGCGTTCTATAGACTTTCCATTTATCTGAACGTATCTGTCATCTATCTATTGTTGATATATGATCTGTGGACTGTATCTATCTGACATTATCTGTATTGTGCCATCATCTCACATATTTCTGGGCATCTATCTATTATCCAAGTATCGGCCATCTATTACCTATCGACCGTTCATCTAATTCTACCTGTCATCTTAATCTCCATATGAATTCTATCATCTGTGTATCCATCTGTATTGATAATTTATACTCTTACTATCTATCAATATTTAGCTATACCTATTAGCCACTCTAGACTGTGGTGCTCCTATTTTGGAAGCGCACACTCACGAAGGAGGGGTCGGCCCCACACAGAGGATGAGGCCCTGACGTGTTGCAGAAGGGGTGGGCACATCTCTCCCACAACACCGTGGATGGGCGCCATTCGAGAGTCCAGGCTGCCGGACTGCTGGGGGATGGTGATATTTATCAATGGGACCTTTATCAATAGGATCTCTTAGATCCTGGATCTGTAGGGTCCTACTGGGTGGATATGATCTGTAGGACTCTGGGTGCCTCACTGTGCCTTGATCTTCCTGACGTAAGTTCTCTCATCTTGAAGCGGACCAGGTGGGATTCACCTGCAGCCACTGTCCTATCAGTTCCAAAGGGGGCAGGTTGCAGTGGCCAATCATAAAACAATCCCACGGCAAGAGTTAAGTTTTTTAAAGGATGAGGTGAGTACGTCTCTGCCAGATCTGTCCTCATGGACTGAACGCATCCAAGGCCGTGTCCTGCAGTCGAGACCTCTCTGTGAACACGCAGCTCTAGCTCAGGGTTGCAACCCTTTGGCTGTAAGGAAGAAGATGCTAAATATTTAAGCTTCGAGGTCCACTCGGCATCCGTTGAGCTCCCTGGACTCTGCGGTTGTCATGAGAGTGGCCAGAGGCGATGTGGAACCAAATGGGCACAGAAGTGTTCCAATAAAACTTTATTTACAAGAGCAAGGTGGGGGCCAGATCAGGCCTGAGGGCTGAGTTTTTGAGCCCTGCTCTGTGCACCCCCCCATGCACGTGGTTGACCTCAGGGTGGACCAGTGAGGACCCTGGGCATAAAGCTTTGTAAGTTGAGGCTGGCTGTCGATGCATATTGTGGTGGTCGTGCTAGGTGTTGGTGTACCTTGCACGGAAAGGGACTCATCTCCTTCACAGGGTCTGAAAGGTGTCCTAGGCCCCAGAAATGTCAAATTCATCTGCCCAGGGACCAGCCGCACACAGGCCAACTGAGTCCCTGAAGCTGGCTTGTTTGGGGTTGGTTCCAAGGAAGCGAGAGGGACCGGATGTGCCCTGGGGAGCCAGGAACGGATTCTGAGTGACTTAGCAGAATCTGCAGGTCCCGCAGGGAGAGCAGGACCCGAAATAGCAGCTGAGGCCCTGGGAAATCAGGCTGCACGTCATCCGAGCCCCCGTTAAGGTCTGGCCTGGATGCATAGGTCCCTTGGCTGCCCTCCCAAGGCCCCCAGCTGGGGACAGAGAGGCCGGGCTCGGGCCCGGTGGGCCCCAGCCCGGTTCCTTTCAAAGTCATGAGTTCCCTTCTCATGGGAGATTCCACCCCAAGACCCCCAAGCTCCAGCTGGGCACTCGCACCTGCTAAGGGGGCGGTCATGTCGGTCGTATGGCTCCCCTGACCTGCCAACGGCACGGTCATTTTCTTACGCACAGCCTCCTGTCCCCAGCGTGCAAGCCCCTGGAAGCAGCCCCTGGGCCTGCCAGCCCCTAGAAGGTGCCCATGGACAGTGTGGGACACAGGGAGGTGCAGGAGGGAAGTGTGACTGAGGGGGGATCAGAGAAAACCTGTCCTCGGGCCGGGGCACATTTACCTGCTCTCGCGCCTGGGGTGGAGTCGCCGGGAGCACCTGGTCCTTCCGGGTGACAGTTTCTCTCAGCGGGAAACAAAGTGGGGTTGACAAAACTCCTTCCGTGTCTTGTAGGACACTCGAGTGTCTTGTACGGGACTCATGTTTCAATCCCTGGCACCCCAGACAGAAGGGCAGGGACCTAGTGCCCTCATGCGTCTCCAGGACAAGCACACACCCCACAGTGCCTTCCGAAAGCTGAAATTGTCTCTAGACATGTACTGTGTCTCAGATCCTAAGTGGACGCAGGGGACCCCATCTCCTCGGCCACTCAGAGGGGTCTTCACACCCAGGTGCAATACTCAAGTGAGGGCTGGAGAAGCACGTCCCTCCTCTCTGCACGAAGAATGACTCGTTAAGAAGGCTTCCAGCAGCAAGTCCTGAAAGCTGGTAGCTGAATCCACGAGACCATTATTATTATTATTATTTTTTTTTTTACTTAATAAAAAATCTAGAGACAAGCCCTCCAGGGTGGAGTGGACAGCTTCATGATGTCATTGAGGACCCCTCTCTTTTCATCCTTTTCCACCACCCTTCTTGGTAAATTAGCAGCCTTCCCCCCACCCCACCCCCCCTGTTGCCTCATGGTACAAAGTGGCTGCCACAGCACCAGGCGTCACGTCTGCACCCAGGGCGGGAGAAGGAAAAGAGCTGTGCCAGCCCGCCCTCCTCTGAGGTCCGGCCTCGTGGTAGGAAAGCAGCCTCTTGGTCAGCATCCCTGCTGCCGACTTCCTCATTGTGGTCAGAACTGGGTTTTGTGGGCAACCTCGGGTGCCCAAGGAGGTCAGCCAGGAGTGACCGTGGGGGCAGAGTGCGGCTGCGTGCAGGAAGCTGTGGTCAGACCTGGGTTCTGTTGGAGCCCAGGGGCCATGGCTGGGGTGCACGGGGACCCAGAGGGTCTGCGGAAGGACCGTCTGTCTGGCCAGGTCTAGTTCCTGTGGAGGACGCCCTGGCTTCCCGCGAGCATTGGCTTCAGCATGAAGCCCGGGAGTCGGCCTGTTTGTGCCCAGGTCCCTGCACGCGGCAGGCTCCCTGGGAGCTGTCTGGGCACACGATGAGGACAAGCAGGAAACATCGTGACAGCAACCGTTGCCGTCGCAGCTTTCCGGGCACTTCCTGCACATCCCCCTCATCTGTCCGTGGCTGCCGTACCGTCAAGCCCAGCTGACCGCTCCCCGCTCCCCGCTGGGGCTGAGGCTGCAGGGGTTCGGGCTCGCGCCCGCCATGCTGCACCCTCTCATCCAGCGCGATCACCTGCCGCTTATGGGTGGGAATGGCATTTCGCAAAGGAAGGTGCGTGGGTTTGAATTGGAAGGGGGGGAGCCTGAAAATTATGTCCAAGCGGGAACCTCTGGAGCCTGTGGGTACAGAGCAGGTGTGATTAGTTACGGATCTGAGAAGAGCTCATCCTGGATCGGGGTGGCCCTCTATATCCAAGGACAGGTGTCCCTATAGACACAGAAGAGGAGACAGACACAGAGGAGAAGCCACGTGAGGACAGAGGCAGAGATGGGAGGGACATGGCCATGAGCCCAGGGACGCCTGGAGCCCCAGAAGCTGGAAGAGGCAGGGAGGACCCTCCCCTGGAGCCTTCGGAGGGGGCACGGCCCCGCCCCGCCTGGATCTCAGCGGCCCTGCCCCGCCTGGATCTCAGAGGTCCTGCCCCGCCTGGATCTCAGATTTCTGGTCTCCAGAGCAGGGGGAGGATGAATCCCTTGGAGGGGAGCACGGCAGGGAGCAGGTGGGCAGACGTGCAAGGTGGCTTGGAGCGACCGTCACAGCCCAGGGAACCCAGAGCTGAGCAGCCGCCAGGGGACAAGGGCTCTTCTCCCTCGTGTGCCTTTGTGAACCTGACCTCCATACTCACAACACAAAAACTCACCCGTTCAAAGTGCACAACTCAGGGACATTTAGTACGTTTCGTACATTCGCAATGTTGTGCAACCACCACCTCCGTCTGCTTCTGGAACACGTACACACCCCCGCCCGGGAAGCGGACCCCGTCCCCGTAAGCGGTCAGTCCCTGTCCCCCTCTGCAGTTGCCGGCGACCGGGAGCCTGCTGTCTGTCCGTGCGTTTGCTGATTCTGCACGTTTTCTATAAGTGGCATCGTGTGGGATTTGTCCCTGGGCGTCTGGGTCTTGCACGGGGCATCCGGGATTTCCAGGGCCATCCAGGCAGCAACAGGTGTCAGAGCTGCCTTCCTTTTGGCGGCTGAGTACTACTCCCCCGTGTGCAGGGACCACGCTCCGTTTGTCCTGTCCCCATGCTGAGGACGAGGCCCTCGGGCAGGAACAGTCTGACGTCATCTCACGCACAAGGGGCCCGTGGACGCTGGTTTCCACCAAGAGATCACGGATCCGCCGTTCACACTCTGCTGTGCACCTGTCACGAGCCTGCCGAGACCCGGTCCAACCCCAACGCCCCTCTGCGGACTCCGTCCCGGGGGAGCTAAAACCCATCCTCACTGTTGGTGAATCCTGCATTTGCAAATCCGTGCACTAGACGCAATCTATTTGGAACCTCCAAAATCAACACTTGATTGGGCGATTTTCAGTCCTTTGCCAGCACGGGCAAAGCATCCAAAAATGGGAGTCCCCACCGGGCACATTCCCAGTAGGGCTGAACGAGGTGATGTCCTGCCTTCTCTTTTCGGCTCACGCTGCCAAAAGGGTCCTTTCTGCAGTTGATTTAGAGCCATGTTTTTGGGTTTGTTTATTTCGGTTTTTTGGGGGGGGGATTCAATGAGGTGAGTTTATGCAGAAACACCATGAATGAGGGTTATGTATGGACGGGTTGATGGAAACGTGGTGACTCCCGTGGTCCCCCGTGGGGACGCTGCTGCAGTTTTGGCTAATTCAGGGTTCCCGGTGACTCTGTAGGAGATCACTACCGTGAATCCTGATACCTGGCTGTGCATGGGGTCTGTGCAGACCCAGGGTGAGCACTACAGCCCCGCGTCTCAGGGGTCCTGAGGTACCACCCCTGGATCGCTCCTCCAGGCAGTGGAAACGGGACATGGTGCAAGGGCGGGCGCATGCATGCACCCCGGCTCCTCTTAATGGCGAGCCCTTGCTTCTGGGCACGGTCGCCGTGCACAGGTGAGTACAGAGCGGTAGAGACGTCTGTCTGTGGGAAATGGGGACCCCCAAGATCCCCATGAATCCATGGTTCCCTCTGCTGCAAGGTGTGGGAGAAACGAGGAAGTGTGCGTTGGGTGAGGCCCTGCAGGGACAAGCCTGTGGGGACCTCGACCAGCCCGTTTCCTGCCCGATTCCTGCGATGCTTTCACGCCCGGCGGTAGGAGGACAGAAGTCGGGAGAAGTCAGGGCTCCGTGCGGTTCTGACGGACGCCGAGTTGCAGGTGTCATTTTGGAATGTCCGGGTGCGAACGTGACAGGAGCCCAGCCCTGCTGTTGGTCCCCAGACCTCAAGTCCTGTGCATGTGGGGGCTTTGCACTAGGTGCACGGTCCGCTCTTTGCTCCAGGCAAATGGCATCGTCGAGTACCGAGGAGGGTACCGCGTATGAGGGAATCGAGATGCCCACACTTCCTTGTGCGTGCCACGAAGACCAGAGCCCCGGGCCAGCCCAGGACCCTGTGCCCTGCACACCTGTACTGGCAATACCTTTCCGAACAAACCTGACCCCGAGAGGCGGCAGCGACGCGGAGCCCCCCTTGCATGGGTTTGCAGGAACCACGCAGCATGCTGGCCTGCTGTCCTGTCCAGTCACCTCTTTCCGTCTCTGCAGCTCGGGGTGCATCCTGTCGTCATTGTGAGCGGGGTGAGGACACGGGAAGGGAAGCCACACAGCCTCCGCCCTGCGCACCGCATGCCGTGCGCTATCTGGCCCGCCCATCTGGCGGTGGCTGTTTGTCTCCAGGGTTGGCATCGATGAGACCATGCAAGGAGATGAGCTCGCAGGTGCAGGAGGCCCAGCATGCGGCCAGGCCACAGGGTGTGGGCCTGTCAACCACGCCCCAGGCTCTTGGGAGCAGGCGACGAAGAGCCGGTGTCCCCGTGTCCTGCTGCTCAGGGAGGTTGTGTTGTGTTCAGTGCTTTGTGGGTCAACACGTGCACAACAGCCCAACAGTGCAAACAGCCCAGCGTCCACAGATGGATGGAGAAACGCAATGGGGGTCCATGCATGGGTGGAATAAGACAGAGCTCCAACACTTGCTGTCCCCTGGATGGACCGTGAAGATGCGATGCTCACGAGAGAAGCCAGACTCACAAGGACACGTCATGTGTGGTTGTGCAGAGCGGGCAGATCCACGGAGACGGGGAAGCAAACGGGTGGTTCCCGCCGGCTGTGGAGGGGGACGGCGTGTGGCCGTGCCTGGGGACGGGGTCTGCTCTGGAGAGGATGGAAGGTTCTGGAAACAGACAGAGGTGGTGGTTGCACCGTGTTGGGAACGTGCTCAGCACCCCAAGCTTGTACATTTTAAACAGGTGAATTGGGGGCGCCTGGCTGGGTCAGTCGGTGAAGCATCTGCCTTCGGCTCAGGACGTGATCCCAGAGTCCTGGGATCGAGTCCCGCATCGGGAATCCCTGCTCTGCGGGCACTGCTTCTCCCTCTGCCCTTCATCCTGCTTGTGCTCGTTCTCTCAAATAAATAAATAAAAATCTTTTTAAAAAAAGTACATAAACACGTGAATTGCATCTTAATGAGAATCCATCCGTGCCTTCCAGCCCAGCACGCGGCCCCGCACCAGACCAGACATGCGACGGCCACACCTGTCCACTCCCGCCGGACGTCCAGGGCCCCCCGATCTCTCCCCACGCACAGAGGACTCAAAAGCATCCCCATTTTATTTGTGAATTCGTTTATTTACATTTTTTAAAGCTCCCTATTTTATTATTTATTTATTTACTTATTTATTGTTAATTTTTTTTAAAGCATCCCCATTTTAAATCGCCGGATGTGTGAGTCTTCCCCAGGCCGTCTGTCACAAATTACCACCACATTCTTAGCTGTGGTCACCGTGCCGTATGTGAGGTCCCCCAGAACTCGCTCGTGTTCTCGCGGAAAGTTAGTGCCCTTGGACCAACGACTCCGCGTCTCCCGACCCCCAGCCCCTGGAAACCACGGTCTGGTCTCTGCATCTGCGAGTCTGAGTATGTTAGATTCCACGTAGAAGTGCGAGCGTGCAGAATGTGTATTTGTCTGAAGTATTACGCTCAGCGTCATGCCCTCGAGGTCCACCCATGTTCTTGCAAATGGCGGGACTGCCTGGGTCGTCAAGGCTGAGTGATAGTCCACTGCGGATATAATAAAAAGTATAAAACTATATTTAAAAGTATGTAAAAGGTATAATATATAATTTATATATAAAATATAAAATATATACATAAAATATAAAATACACAAAATTGTGTATAGTATATAATGTATATTATGTCATAATTAAAATATGTTATATATAATAATTACTTAATATAATTTATAATATATGAATTATATTTATATATAATTATATCCATAATCTATAACAATATAAAGTATTGTATTATATAATATATAATAATACAGTAGAACATATTTTATGTAATTATATAGTATATGTAGTATATAGTTATATCCAGATTATATTATAATTATCATATATAACATAGTATAGGTAGTGTATAATTATATATAATCAAATATAATCTATATATAATCAAATATAATCCATATGTAATATAATATAACCTATATATGATCTATATAATAAATCTATATACAATAATCTATATATATATAATATATATACGATTATATATTCAAATATAATCTATGTATAATACAATATATGATCTATATGATATAATCTATATATAATATAATGTAGCATAATATAAAATATAAAATATAACATGATATACTATATACACTACATTTCCTTTATCCACTCATCTGCGTACACTTAGCTTCCCGTGCTGGCCATTGAGCAGCACTGTGGATGCCTGATTCCCTGGTGGAATATTAACACTGAAACGAGGTGTCTGTGTCCCAGGATGAACACGGGATGTCACGTACACATGTGCATGGGTACACACACGCACGCACACACCCTCCTTGGCAAACACGAAGCGCTCTCTCGCCAA